>NW_007361040.1:173475-185810 GCF_000149035.1 Colletotrichum graminicola M1.001
GTCTTTAGTCTTCTTATAGTTACTTTACTAAAGATTATTTATTATTTATTAGTAAATTATTCTACTTTTAGCTAGTGTTTTCTTTTTTTATTTAGTAATTTCTCTTAGTACTAGTTAGTAGTATTATTCTATTACCTACCTTCTCTCTTTTTAAAGTCTTTATTACTAATCCTCTTATTACTAATAATGTTCTTTAAATTCTTTAATTAAGTTATCTGCTTCTATAGTGTCTATATCTATCTAGGTGTTATATAGGCTAGAGTACCTTTTCTATTTAATAAGGTACTATATCTATAGTTTTTTTTATCTTTACCTAGTAATTCTCTTTTTAAGAATTTATTTAACCTTATAGTGCTAGTATTTATCTTACTACTTATCTTTATAAGAGTCCTCCCTTTTTACTAGGCTGCTATAAATAGAAGTCTATTTATATAGGTCTTTTTATAGGTCTTTAGCTAGGATTAGGTATATAACTAACACTACTAGGTAAATATTTATTATTAGAGGTAACTTTAGCTAATATACTAGCTTTCTTACCTTTTTAAGGACTTTTATTAGTTTAGTATATAAAGGTAAGGTTTTTACTAATAGGTTTCTTAGTAAATAGTACTTTTAACTAAGCTTTAAATAAATAAAATCTCTTAGTATAAATAAAATATACTAGTGCCTATAGTTAAACACCTTCTTTATATATATTTATACTACTATAATTAAAAATTTTACTTCTTTTTAAAGTATTTTTTAGTTAATATTAGTGTTTAAATTACTAAGAAGATCTAGAGATTTATTAGTTTTAAAGCTATATAGTACTTTATTTAGTGTAGCCTTTATTACACTAAAGTATATATTATTTAATAAGTTTTATAAGCTAATTATTACTTTAATTTACTATTTATTTAGGAAAGTATATATAAACGCCTAAATAGCTATTTCTACTATCTAGTTTTTTTACTTAGAAAAACTATCTATTTATAGATAGTAAGCTATTAAGAATTTTAGCTTAATATCTAGTTTCTTTTATAACGCTTACTAGAAGTCTAATAAGAATTTTAGATCTCTATTTAAGATAATATTCTTAAGTAATCCCTAGTTATAAAGCTAGAGAAATTTTAACACTATATAGGCTTATTTCTACACTTTATATATAGTGTGTCTAGGTATTAGGATTATAGACTTATTAAACTTATTTAAAATAGTTAATAATAAGTTAAATAATAGAAAGTTATAGAGCTTCTATAAGGTATTTTTAGCTAATACTAGAGGTAGACCTATAATAAAATCTATTATAATAGTGTAGAAGGGAATTAGAGGTGTAAGTATAGGTTAAAGAGCCTTAATAGGCTTTTGCCTAGTTTTACCTAAGGGTCTATAGATTAGGCAGTGTTTTTAATACGTTTTAATCTTTTTTATAAGGTTATAGATAAGGAATTTATCTTATAATTTATACTATACTTACTTATCTCTAGTGTAATAGTTTTCTTTATATATAGTAGTAATAAGTTTACTAGCTAATTAGCTAGGAATATATAGCTTTTACTTCCCTAAGTGTTTAATAAAGTATATAAGGTAATAGTTAATTTTAAATAAAAGTTTAAATCTATACTTAATATAGCCTTCTTAGTAGCTATTATAGTTCTAATAGGATAAAGCTAGGCTGTAGTAGTGTTATAAAGTAACGTAGTGTAAAGGTAAAGCGTAATAGTAAAGTAGTAAAGCAAGATAAATAATAATAAGGAACTAAATAAATAATATATAATAAGATAGGTAATAAATAGTAGGTGTATTTATAGTTAACCCTCCTTTTATAAAGGGTTACTTACTAAAGGGATATATACCTAAGGTATACATAATATATTATATATATATTAAGTATTTAGTCCTTACTATCTATCTGTCTCCTAACTATAGGCACTTACTACTTTGTCTTATAATAAGTGCCCTCCTTTAAAAAAGACCTTATCTTTTTTTATTAAATACTTTAAAAGCTAATTAAGAAAGTAATATCTACTATTTCCTATTTTCCTTATATTATAGCCTTATACTTTAAGGTTATTTACCTATATTCTAACCTTACTATTTACTTATTATTATTATTACTTAGGTTAATAGCCCTAGCCTAGCGCTTTTTTCCTTATAGGCCTATAGGGCTACTAAGTTCCTTTACTAAGTAGGGTTACTTATTACTTTTACTACCTAAGCTTATATTACTAATAACGCTTTAGGTAGTAGTATATGTCTCTTGCTAGAGGTAGAGTGTCTTTATAAGTAAGGTAACCTAATCTTATAACTATTTAAAATCCTTAGCCTTAAACTTATTAAGGGCGTTAAAATTATCTACCTTATAGTTAAGGTTCTTAACCTTATCTTTAATAGTGTTAATTTATTTCTTAATATTATTAATTTAGGCTGCTTACTAGTAAATCTTCTTAGCCCTAGCGTATAAGCTTTTTTTAATAGCCTTATTAATATTACTTTATACTATTATAGCTACCTTAGCCTTATTAATAGCTATTACTAAAGTAGTAGTGTTTTTTATATTCTTATAAATTAACTTAGTGTACTTATTAACTTTAGTAGTAAGGTTAGTAACTTAGTCTTCTAGCTAGTTAGTTAGGTATAATTAGCCCTCTATATAGTAAGTATACTAAATTTCTAGTATAGAGATATAGTCTAGGCGCTAGATAAGTAAGAAGGTACTTATAACCTTAGAATTACTTTACCTAGGTTAGTATAGGAATATAAAGCTAATTAGTGCTATATAACTAGGGAGTTCTTTAGACTATAGTTTACCCTCTTTATAATTAGTAAGAATAGTATTTATAAGGGCTATAATTTACTATTAGAAGTACTTATTTAAGGTTAAAGAGGTATATAACTGTTTAGTATTAGAGCTTTATTAGCTTATATAGAAGCGCTAGACCTAGACCTTAGTCTCCTTATATAGTATTTAGTTACTACTACTATAAAAGGCTTTATTAAGACACGTAATTACCTCCTCTTTAATAGGGATTATTAACTCTTTAGTAGCAGACGTGTTCTTATATAAAGTAGTAGGTACCTTTACTTTAGCTGCTATAGTAACCTTTTTTACTATTTTATTCTTAGCCTTCTTAATAGCGCTTTATTTAGTTAATAGTACGTTATTTTAATTAAGTATATTAAGGTATTACTTAATATATTTATAAAGCTTATTATACTTCTCTTATTACTTAACTATCTTTTATTATTAAATATATTTATTAGCCTCTTTAGTTTTATTATAAATACTATTTAAGAGTTTAATTTCTTTAGTTAGGACTTTAAACACCTTAAAGTTCTTACTACTTACCTTATTATTATTAGAGTTAAGGTTAAGATCTATATTACTAGTGTTATTATTACTATAGTTAGGGTCCTTTATAGCGGCCTTATTATTTTAGCCTTTTTTACCTATACTGCCTATACTAGTGTCTAGTTAGTTATTACCTTAGGCTAAGGGATTAATAGGGGTAAAGCTAGGTCTTATAGTGCTACTACTACGCTCCTCTATAAGCTACTAACTACTAGTAGCACTAGCCTAGGTAAAGCAGTTAATATACTTAGATATCTTATTATTATTAACGTCTTTATTAATAAATTTATTAAAGTTAAAGGTATTTTAGTTAAGGATGTCCTTATATAGGTTAAAATTACTTATAAAGCTTTAGGTTTTCTTAATAGTGTAATTATAAGATTATATATTATACTTATAATTAGCTTTAACTACTACTAGTATTATAAAAAGTAAGGGTAAATTATAATATAAAGGGTAGTAGTAGATTATAAAGAAAAGTAATAAGTTAGATAAGTTAAAAAATAGAAAAATAGTAGTTATAAGTAAGTAGGTTAAAATATCCTCTAGTTATTAACTATAGGTATAAGTAAGGTAGGTGTAGTTACTTATTTTAAGTAGGTGCTTTTTCTGTTTTTTTTTAGTTACTAATAACTTATAGTTATTTAAGTTTTTTTTACTATACTGCTATATAATTTAATAAAAGGAGTGTGTTAGTGTATTAAAGGTGTTATTTCTTTTTATTAAAAGAAAGATTAAAA
This sequence comes from Colletotrichum graminicola M1.001, assembly GCF_000149035.1. Lineage (NCBI taxonomy): Eukaryota > Fungi > Ascomycota > Sordariomycetes > Glomerellales > Glomerellaceae > Colletotrichum > Colletotrichum graminicola. The sequence goes on from NW_007361040.1 coordinate 177,547, forward strand.
ATAAAAGTGTTATTAAGAATAATATTATAAGGCTAAGTATTACCTTATGTTATTAGGAAAGATTATAATAATTTAGGTAGTGTTAGCATATAGTTCTAGAGGAAATTCCCTAGTACTAGCTTTTAGCCTTATTTCTTTATATACTCTACGCTTTAGTTAATAAAGTTATCCTTCTTATATCTATTTATAAGATTACTAGCGTTTAGTATAAGATTCTTATAAGGCTCCTATATATTATCTACTAGTAAGTACCCCTTTTACTTAATAAGATACTTAACTAATAGCTAATTTTTTTTTTAGTTAATTCTTTATCTTATAATTTATTTAACCTTATACTCTTTTATACTATTAACCTTTACTAGCTCTAGTAGTTATTACTCCCTACTAAAGGGGTCTTTACCTAAGGGTGCTTTCTATAGCTATATAGTTAATACTACTAGGTGTACCTTTTATTATAGTAGTAGGTTAAGTTTATAAGCACTAGGCCTAACTATATAGGTAATATAGAAAGGTCCTGCTTATTATAGTAACTACTTCTTCTTAGGCTTACTAAGAAGAGAGTAGCCTTTACTAAGTTAGAGGAATACCTTATTACTAATAGTAAAATCTATAGGGTAATAGTAATAGTTATATTACTCTTTTTATATTAATCCTACTATGTTAATTAAAGCTAGAGCTTTAGATTAGTAAGTCTAGCGTAGTACGTCTAGGGACTTTATTAGTAGCCTTTTAGTACTAATATATTTTAGTACTATTTATAGGTAAAATCTAAGGACTAGTTTGTTTAGTAACTGCCTTATTATAACTATAAGTAAGTTATTAAGTAAGTGTTATAGTGCTAGGAGTATATTAATCTATAGTGTGTTTAAGTTAGTGTATATATAAAAGTAGATAGTAATCTTAACTATTTAGTTAGTCCTCTTACTTTAACTATTAGTCTAGAGGTAGTACGCTATAGAGATAAGTAGCTTTACTTTTAGGGCGTTAAATATTTCTACCTAGATAGCTAATATAAATTTAGGGTTATAATTACTTTTAGAGGTAATAAGGGGTAATATAAAGATAAGAGATAAGAGATAAGATAAGATAGGAGATAGGAGATAAGGAATATAGTTATAATATAATATATTGTATTTCTTGCTTATAGAACTAAGACTTACTGTCTAGATAGAGGGAGAAAAGGGGATTATTTATACTTATTTTCCTAAGGTTATCTTAGATTTCTAGAGACTTCTTCTAGATTCTAGGTTATTAACTAGGTTTATTTATTAGGTTATTATTTAGTTAGGTTATTAATCTAACACACTTTGCTTATATAGTTTACTTAGTGTGTTTTACTACTAAAGTAACTCCTTAGGAGAATAGTGCTCTTCTTAGAAGTACTATTCTTTATATAGTAATATTCTTATCTTTTATAATATATAGTAGAATTTAGAGTAGCTATATAGTTATAGAGTGTATATAGTGTATATAGTATTATTAATACTATAAAATATATTTTACTTATATTTAATTCTACTTTATTATTTTCTTATTTTTAAGTTTTATATAAAGTAGTTAACCTTAATATCTAATAATTACTAATAATAGCTATTAGTAGGCCTTAGTTATATATTATAAGAGTTTATAAAAGTACTTAGGCCTAGTAGTAAGCCTTATACCTAGTGTGTCCTAAGATAAGTAACGTCTTCTTACTAAACTTATAAGTTATAGTGTAAAAGTAGTTAAATATAAGGTAATTAGGTAATACCTAGAAGCTACTTTATATAAGTACCTTAGGTATATCTATAATAAAGTCTATAGAGATAGTATAGTAAGGCACTTTAGGTGTTATAATAAGTTAAAGTAATCCTATAGCCTTTTAGTAATCTATCTAGTTACTTTAGTAGGTTAGGTAATAAGTAAGATATAACTTTACTAGCTTAGCTTTTTTTAGTATATAAAAGTTATATAGGTTAGTAAGTATCTTATTATGCCTAAAGTAAAACTTCTTATTATAAGTAAGAGTAAAAATTCTTCTTACTATAGGTTTTAGGATATAAAGTCTATATATTTTATCTAATATAATATAAAAAATTAGTCCCCTGTTATTAATTACTTAGGGTAGGGTTAGTACTTATAGCTATTACTTTTTTTTATAAGGTAGTTATTATTCTCTCTTAGCCTTATCTAGGGTTATAAATTCTTAGTTACTTTTATATAAGTACTTAATTTAGGCTTTTAGCTTCCTAAATATCTTATTACCTTAGTAGCTTAAGACTATACTCCTTATAAAGTTATTATTAGTTTATACTATTATAGTAGTAGCTATCTTAAGGTTTAAAGGCTTATTATTTATATACTATACTAATACTATTATATCCCTTTTATTATTATTATTAATATTAGTAAGCTTATTTTTCTATAGGAAATATTTTAATAGGTTAGGTTATATAACTAGTAGGTAGGAGAGTATATCTAGTACTATATTAAGCTTACTAAAGACATAAAAGATATATAAGTAAAACTAAGAGAGGTAGTTTACTATATTAGTAAGGTAGAGGTTAGCCTTATTAAGGTCTATTATCTTTAGTAATATATAAGTAATAATTCCTTTTACTACTATATAATTAGTAAGGATATTAACCTTATGCCTATTAGACTATATAAGCTTTTAGAGTTTCTTTATAGCCTATATAATAGCTATAACTTTAGCCTTAGTAGTACTAAAACGTTTTTCTACTTAGGTTATAGTTTATAAAAAGAATAAGATTAGCTTAATATATTTATTCTCTATATTAATATTAAGTATTTTCTTACTATTTTAGTTATAATTTAGTTAAAAAACTATAAGCCTAAAACTACTAATATAGGTATTAATTTTAAAGAAAAGCAGTTTCTTAAGATTATAGTAATACCTTATTACTTATTTATAGAGTTTCTTTTATAGTAATTTCTATACGTTAAGCTCCTTAGGCGTAAGGTTAAACGTCTTTTTTGCTATAATTTTTACTTTATACTAACGTGTTATACTAGGTTTTAGTACGTTATCTTTTTATAGTTACTTAGTAAGTTTTATCTTCTTATAGTAAAAGGGCTTAGTAATTATATTAAACTAGAGAATTCTTATATATAACTATTAACTTATCTTAAGGTATATCTTAAAGTCCTAAAGGCTATAAAGGAAAGTAAGTTATTTAAAGGCTTAGATATAGTTATTTATCTTATAGATACTACTGCTATCTATAACGTAGCTAAGAAGCTTTACTAAGGGAGAACTAGTAAAAGATTTCTACGCTTTAATATGTATATAGTACTTATTAAGGATCTTTAGGACTATCTCTAGGTGCTAGAGGTGTTCTTGATCTAAGTTACTAAAGATTATAATATTATTAATATATGCCTTAATAAAGTGTTAGTATTTAAAGAAGATTTAATTTATAAACTACTAGGCGTATACTAAAGAGTTCTTAAAGCCTATTAGTACTATATTAAAGTATTTAAGCCCTTAGGGGCTAATTATTACTATATAATCTTAATATAGTAGATATATACTAAGTTAGTAAAAGAACTTTAATATATTAAAGACTATTACCTTCTTTTTGCCTTAAAGGGATTATATAATATCCTCTTAGTCTAGTAGGGGATATATATTTAGAATAGCCTATTTATTAAGTAGCCTTATGTTAACTACTATATACCCCTTATGCTTTATCTTATCCTCTTTATATTTCTATACTATAAAGAGAGGGCAGGCTAGTGCTATAAGGCGTTACTACTAACCTATTTTACTAATTTTATATTACTTATTATTCTAGCTATTAATAAGCTTTATATCCTTAAGGCTAAAGGGGAATACTTAGACGTTCTGCTTCTAGTTTTACTATCTATCTAGAAGCTTAATCTATATCTTATCTTTATTTAGTATAGGTATTAACCTATAGTTATAGTAGATATTATACTTATTTAAGAGCTCTTTAAGTTTTTTAGTAAATTTAAGGTTATTTATATAGATCTTTATACTATAGTAGTTAATAATTATAGGGTGTTTATCTAGCTTTAATATACTATATTTTAGTATTTCCTATAGTAGTGTAGGGGTATTTAGTAGTTCTTCTTCTTCTTTAGCTCTTATAGTAAACTCCCTCTCTATATTAAGGAAGTTATTAGTAATGTTAATAAAGTTAATAGAGTTACTCTTAGTAATAGTATCTAGTGTCCTTTTATTAATAGCCTATACGCTTTTTTCCCTTAGGACTAGTAAGATTTATATAACCTTAGTGCTTTTCTTAATAATAATAAGTATATTTATATTATTATAGACTAGTACTACTTTAGTAGATAATAAATCTAGTATTACGTCTAAGATATAAATATTTATTAAGAACGTATAGTATTTATATAGCTTCTTATTATTATTATATTTATTAAGGAGGTTAATAAAGTTAACTAAGAGGTAGTATATTAACTTTAGCTAAATTATTATAGTAAATTATATTATAATTTTTTATATTATAAGGAAATAGCTTTTTACTATTATTAGTATTATTATATTATAGATAAAGTAAAGTTTTACCTATTTCTTATTAAAGTTAATAATTACTTTATAGTTATTATAAAATAAGGTGCTTAGTAGTAGTTAAGCTAAAAGCTTCTTAACTACTTTAGTAGTAATTATAGTATAGACCTTTATTTTAGTGCTTTTTACTACTTTATTAAAGTATATATTAAAGGTAATATTCTCTATAAGGGTAAATAATAATCTTATTACCCCTACTTTCTATAGTTCTACTATAAAGAATTATAGGTTTTTTATAAATTTCTTTACTTACTTATAATTTACTAAGATAACAGACGTGCCTATATCTAGGTATATAGCGTTTTCCTCTAAGTTCTTATTTACTTAGATTTTTACCTATAGGTAGGTACGTTTATACTAGTTTTTTTTCTTATTAGGCTTTATAATAGCTTTAATTACCTCTCCTGTCTAGAAGGTAAAGTTTACTATATTACTATTATATAGTACTTCTTTAGAGAAGTCTAGCGTTATAGGGGTTATAGCCTTACTTAGCGTTAGTAATTACTTTATGCCTTTATTACTCTTAGCTACCTTTATAAGGTACTTCTTAATTTTATTTTAGTATAAGGTAACCTCCTTAAAGGTCTTAAGGATCTCCTTATAGTCTACTAGGGCTATAGTAATCTTAGTAGGTAGTAGTATAATAAAGTTTATAGTGTTAGTTATTATTAGTAAGAACTCCTTAGTAGTCTTAAGGATATACCTTTTATTAATAAGTTTATTAATCTTAATATCTACGTCTTTATTATACTTTTAGATAAATTATACTTTACCTTTACCTTTTATTTTTTATATATACTTTACTTACTACTACTATCTACCTCTTTATTAAGGTCCTTACTAAGGTTACTAGTCTTATGCCTTACGCTTTAAATTAGCCTAATAGTGTTTATACTTATAGTTACTATAAGGTTAGTATTTTTTATAGTTTCTTTAGGTGTTTTCTTAGAAGTTTTCTTTATACTAGTAGTTATCTTATTATTACTAGTTATTATTATTAAATCCTTATAAAGCTATATCTTCTTTATTAGTCTTTAGGGGGTCCTTATCTTAGGGGTAGTAGTTTTCTAGTTATTTTAATATACTTCCTTATAGCGCTATGTTATTATTTATACTACTCTAAGTACTTATATTATTAGTATATATAGAGGTACTTTATAATAGTAAGGCAGTATCTTAGAGGGCTTAGCGTTTTTCCTTAGTAAGGGTAATATACTTATTTAAGGAGTTATAATCTTTAGGCTTATAAAGGAATTACTATAGCTATAGCATAAGGTTATTATAAAACCTTATTAGTTATTAGTATTAAGTTTAGTTACTTTACGCCTTAGTATACTTAAAGTAGGATTAAGTAAAAGTATAGATATTATACTACTTATTAATTTTATTAGTAGTAAAGTGATTTTTATAGAACTACTTTTCTACCTTAACTAGGGTTAGTCTAAAGTAGTGCCTAAATTACTTTAAGATTACTAGCTAACTTTCCTACTTAAAGATATTTTACTTTATATTAGTAAGTTAAAATTCTTACTAGTTTTATACTTATTTATAAAGGTGCTAGTTTATTATTTAATAGAAGTGCTATAAAGATAAGGGATTTATATAGGTTACTTTAACTACTTAAATCTAGAGCTTTATGTTATAGTAATACGTTATAAGGTAGTTATAAAAGATAAGATCTAGTAAATACCTCTTAGTGTTAGTATTAAGCTAGAAAATTCTTATAGTAAATAATATCTATAGCTAGGCTAGGGAATAACCTAAGGTAGCTATAGTAGTTACTAGTACTACTACTACTTATATTTAAGTAGTTATAGCGTAAAAAAAGGCTACTATAAGCTTTTTTATATTTAATACTAGTAGAGGTAGTATAGCTATAGTTAACTATAGGCTTTTTTACTACCTCTACTAACTAAGGTTATTTTATAACTAGGCTATACTCCTTAGGTCTTAGTGTTCTTATAATTATTTTACTATTAACTTTAACTTTATTAATTAGGTAGCTATAGTTATAGTACTAGCCTCCCTACTAAGGTACTAACTTAGGGGAATTATATTTCTTACCTAACCCTAGGCTAGAGGTAGTAAGTATTACGTCTACCCTAAAGGTAAGTATATATCCTATTCTTATTAGCCTTAAGTATAGTAACCTATACTATCTAGGAATTAGCCTAGTATAGTAAAAAACTATAGTCTAGGTAGGCTTACTAGTAAGATAGTGTTATAGCCTAGTAGGCTTATAATTTCTTATTTTTTACTTTTTAACTTAGACTATATTATTATAGTAGCTTCTACCTACCTTAAGGATAATAGGTCTAGAGGAATACTCCTCTTTTATCTAAGTGTATTACTTATTATAATGTCTTTATTTAGAGGTAGTTATTAAAGAGGCTTTTTTTAAGGGGTAGGTAGTATCTACTTAGTTAGGTTCTTTTTTAGTATAACTAGGTTTTTAAATAACTAAAAGCTTTATAAGTTACTATAAGATAGTTAGATATCCTTTACCTTACTATATAGTCTTAATAAGAGTAGTAAGTTAATTCTTATATCTTTAATAATCCTTTTTACTATATAAAAAGTGTTTTTAATTTAAAAAGGGTTATTAGCCTAGCTAATATCTAACTAGAAGCCTTATTACTAGTTATTACTAAAGTAGTATAGTATGTCCTTATTAAATTTTATAGTTATAAGGGATTATATATTATTATAAAGGCTTTAAGGTAGTTACTAAGTAACCTTATAGGTTAGGTTTTCCTAAAGCTATATATAGAATTACCTAAGGTTAGAGATTTATCTAGGTTAGAGTGTTCTTAGTATACTATATCTTTAAGCCTTTTACTCTTATTAGGGTGTATGTATTTCTTTACTATATAGTAGTAAAAAAAAAAACTTAATAAAAATAATAAAGATAGTAAAAGTAATAAAATAGTATAGATTAAGATAGTTATACTACTACTTAATATAGCCTTCTTAGTAGCTGTTATAGTTTTAATAAAATAAAGCTAGGCTATAGTAGTGTTATAGAGTAATATAGTGTAAAGGTAAAGTATAATAGTAAAGTAGTAAAGTAAGATAAATAATAATAAGGAACTAAATAAATAATATAAGATAAGATAGGTAATAGATAGTAGGTGTATTTATAGTTAACCCTCTTTTTATAAAGGGTTACTTACTAAAGAGATATATACCTAGGGTATATATAACGTATTACGTGTATATTAGGTATTTAGTCCTTACTATCTATCTGTCTCCTAACTATAGGCACTTACTACCTTATCCTATAATAGTACTATAGTTCCTAAAGTTATTTCTAGATTTTATAGAACTTTAGATCCTTATAGTATCCTTTAGTAATTTATTAGTAAAATTCCTAATTAATACTGTTTTCTATAGTAATATATATAAGGTTATTTTCTTATATTTTATCTAGTTCTCTAGCGTTCTCCTCCTCTAGTTTAGTGCTATCTAGTAGTTATAATAGTATATTAGCTATAACGTTTAAAGTGCTAGGTATATAAATATAAAAAAGCTTAAATTATAATAAGTATTCTATAGCTAATACTAAGTAAAGGTTAGCTTATTACTAATCTATAGTAAATAATATAGTTTACTATATTACTCTATACGTTAATATATAATCTATTAAGATAATAGTTAGATTTACCTATATAGAGCTAATAATTATCTAGGTTTTATAAATAACCTA